>NC_090324.1:13649210-13685258 GCF_040869045.1 Eurosta solidaginis
ATCTGCTCGAACGTTTACGTAAAGAGCGACCAAATTTCGATAAAGATGGACCAAATCGACGTCGCCTCAATGCGAACCATCGCACATTGGTGCGTTCCAGATTATCTCGAGATGACGAATATATCAAACGGGACGTCTTTGGGTCTTTTCAATCTGAGCATGCAGATGCAATCGACCATATCGAAAATGTATTTGACTAACTGTATCCAAATGAAACCCACGAAACCCAAACCGCCTTTCCTAATTCTACTGCATCGGCTTCTGCAACAACGGAAACGATTAATACGATCATACGTGAAGTTCACACCGATAGCACGTTTAGACCTCCTGAGCTGAAACTAGAAAAATTTGACGGCGAACCAACTAAATGGCCAACCTTTTTTGCATCATTTCAAGCTATTCATAATAATCCAAAGTTATCAAAGCATCAAAAATTTGTGTATCTAAAATCATTTCTTACCACAGACGTAACGTCATCCATCGCTCATTGGAGGTTATGGATGACACGTATGACGAAGCCCTCAATGATTTAAAGGATGGTTATAGTAATGATCAGGTTCTGTTTACAGCATTCATGAGAAAATTTATGAATTTTCCGACTTATAGTCAACGTGAATCGGCAGCTGAGCTTAAATCATTGCATGACTCTGCACGTGCCTACGTTGTTCAATTGAAGAACCTTAAGTTCAATACCGAGGCGAATTCTGAGTTTTTTGCGTTCCATTTACTCGAGAAGCTCTCACCAGCTACACGTCTTGATTTTGAAAGATATCGCAAGGAACCGAAGACAGTTGCAAAACTTCAACAATTACTAGACTTTTTGAAATCGACATTTCTCATTGCTGATGCTGCCGTTCATGCAAGTCACCACAACAATTCCAAAGCATCACTTAATGCAAAGCCTAACAATATATCCACCAAGCCTGTTAACAGAAGGGAAATACGAAATCTTCACGTCGCAAAAAATCCATCATCTGTCCGATCGAAGGGTGTAAGGGATCACATGTCCTTCGCAAGTGCCCACAATTTTTGCAATGGACCCCCTTTGAGCGCAAATTTTTCGCAAGTACCCATAAGCTGTGCTTTAATTGTCTCGGTCATTCAACCTCAACACCATGTTCTAGCAAACATTCTTGTTTTACCTGTGGTAGTAGGCATCACACTTTATTGCATTTCAACCATTCAAAATTATCATCAAATACAACATCTCTCCGAGATCCAGAACCGTTATCGAACTCACCTCACGTTAACCATGCGCCTTTGGTTAATCCGCAAATGGTTTCCAACAATTTGGTACACACAAGTTCCACAATTCTACTTGCAACAGCAATTGTCAATGTCATTGATGCATCTGGCCAGCCTGTCCGGCTTCGTGCATTAATCGACAATGGATCGCAGCAATCCGTCATTACTACGCGCGTTGTTCAACGACTGAAATTACCCTTCATTCCTTTCTGTATAGGTTACCGGCCCATGGGGGAATCTCAATACAAAATTGCTGATAAGGGAGTTATTCTTAGTATTCAATCAATTGTCAATCCTAACTTTAATTTTAAATCGAAATTTGCAGTTCTTCCATCAATCACCTCGGAGTTGCCTTTGCATCCAGTCAAAGTGAAGTCTTGGCCTCATCTTAAAAATTTATCACTGGCTGATCCTCACTATGCAACTCCGGGCCAAATTGATTTGTTATTGGCCGGCGATGTATACGGTCGCATTCTTGAAAGCGGGGTGTGTAAGGGTGAGATCGGTGATCCCATTGCTCAATGCACGGCTTTGGGGTGGATCCTGTTTCCTCTTTCCATTAACTCAGTGTAACCATATTTCCACAACAGAAATACGAGATTTGCTTACAAGGTTTTATGAACTAGAGGAAGTACCTATTGTCAGATCGATATCCAAGGAAGATGAATGGACAGAAAGGTTTTACCAGGAGACTACCCTTCGTCAACGAAATGGAAAGTTTATGGTGCGCCTACCCTTCAAATCCTATTTAGATCCGTCAATTGCATTAGGTTCCTCCTACGAAGTGGCACTTCAACGCTTTCAATCGCTACAACGTTGCTTCAGCCCTGACGACAAATTCAAGGAAGCATATTTTAAGGTCTTTAACGAGTATCAAAAATTGAATCAGGTCAAGTTAATGCACCAGATCCAAGAAAAGCATTATTATTTGGCCCACCATGCAGTGTTTAAAGAAACCAGCCTCACCACCAAACTTCGACAGGTTTTTGACGGCTCGGCCAAGTCTACAAACGGAAAATTGTTAAACGACATTTTGACCACCGGTCCCGTTTTACAAGCCAATTTAGTCTCAATTATTCTAAACTGGAGAACGCACAAATATGCCTTCATTGCAGATATTGAAAAAATGTATCGCTGCATCGACATGCATCCAGACGACACCCACTATCAATACATTTTATGGCAAGACGACGACAATTCGGGCATTCAAACATATGCGCTTCAAACTGTAACGTTTGGCCTCGCACCATCACCGTATCAGGCTATTAAAACTCTTCACGTATTGGCCGAAGAAGCCAAACTCACTTCGCCAGCGGTCTACAGCGCTCTTAAGTTTGAAACATACGTGGATGACGTCACGACCGGAAGCGAAACAATCGAGGACGCCATACAAATGATTCAAGAACTCATTAAGTTGCTTCGCAGTGCTGGTTTTGAACTTCGCAAATGGGCGAGCAATTCACCCGAAATTCTTAAGCGTATTCCCGTCGAATATTGCGATGAAACCACGATGTGTTTATTCAATCCTGAAGATTCCATTAAAGCACTTGGGTTGGGATGGTCAAGACTCAGCGATTTTTTTACCTTTTCGATGAAATTTCCAACGGCGACGCGACTGACAAAACGCAATGTCTCCTCGATAGTGGCACGTCTGTTCGACCCACTCGGTTGGCTGAATCCCTTTTTCACCAAGGAAAAAATTTTTCTAAACAAGCTATGGGAACAGAAATTGGATTGGGATGAACCCATAACGTGTATCAATCTACAGTCAGAATTTAACCAAACTATGGATGACCTTCAGTTAATCAAGTACATTGAAATCCCTCGCTGGATCCGTACATCCTCAACGAACAAAAACAACCAACTTCACGTTTTCTGCGACAGTTCAACCAAGGCCTACGCCACCGCGATTTATCTCCGAACGGTCGACGTAAACGGATACGTCTATATCAACCTATTAGCAGCAAAGAGTAAACTGGCACCCATTCGAAAACCGTTAACAATACCTAGAGCAGAACTATGCGGTGCGACGCTGGCGGTCACATTACTTGATGCTGTCAAACAATCATTGAGACTTAACATCGACAAGGTTTTTATGTGGACCGATTCCACCGTCGTATTATCCTGGATTCGAGGAGATCCCAATCGCTGGGCTGTCTTCGTATGCAATCGCGTTCACAAAATTCTGGCGTCGACTGAAGTTGAACAATGGAATCATGTCTCTTCCTCAGCTAATCCAGCCGATCTCAACAGTCGGGGTTTAACAATTACCGAATTGCGCGATTCGTCACTATGGTGGCACGGACCTCCATTTCTATCTTTGTCACAAGCGGAATGGCCAAACTCATCATACGAACTTCACGACGATGATGATTCCGAACTTCGTGCTCGATTCAAAAGCATAAATCTTACTACAAAGGAAGAGGGCGGATTGGAACCACTCCTTAAACGATTTTCCAACTTCAATCGCCTTCGTCGAGCTGTCGCATACGCCATTCGTTTTGTGAAAATTATGAGATCTTCAATCAACCTCACACGGCAACGTCCATCAATTGCAATGCTTTCGAACCCAATAAGCCACCTCATTCAACATATCCCTCCTCCTACAGTTATCGAAATTCAACATAGCGAATTGTCACTCATCGGCTGGATCCAATCCACGGAATTCTCATCCGAGCTCAAAACAGTTCACACTAAGAACCAATTCCAAAATCTAGCAAACTATTTCGTCTTAATCCATTCATTGACGATAATAATATTCTTCGTGCAAATGGCCGCTTGCAAAATGCCTTTATGTCGTTTGAAGAGAAATTTCCAATAATACTCCCGTCAAGAAGCCACCTCGCGACGTTAATCGTATACCATTATCATCGCCTCACGTTACATGGAGGGCCCAAGTCACCGTCAATCAAATTCGACAAATTTACTGGATTTTAGATGTGCGCAATCTCGCTCGTCGTCTCATCCGAAGCTGTGTTATTTGTTTCAGGGCGCGTCCAGTTTTATCTCAACAACAAATGGCCGCCTTACCCACGGTGCGTGTGAACCACAACACTCGACCATTCGCTTCCACCATCATCGATTACGCAGGTCCATATGACATTCGTTCCTCAAGAGGTCGCGGCCAAAAGTCATACAAGGGCTACGTCGCCGTGTTCACTTGCATGACCCCCAAAGCAGTTCACTTGGAGGCTGCTACCGATCTCTCGACCCAAACATTCCTACACGCATTCGACCGTTTTGTGGCCAGGCGAGGATTTTGTCACGACGTATTCAGTGACTGCGGAACGAATTTTGTTGGTGCTAATCATGAGAATCAAAGAAGCCAATCCCAATATCTCCGATCAATAGCAAAGGAAATAATCCCAGCTCTCACGAATCGACATATTCAATGGCATTTTAGCCCACCCGGTGCTCCTCATTTTAATGGTTTAGCTGAAGCGGCGGTGAAATCCATGAAATTTCACTTGGCTAGAGTAATCGGAAAGGCCAAATTGACTTTTGAAGAGTTCTCAACCGTCCTAGCCCGCATTGAGGCGGTGCTAAATTCCAGACCGATCTCACCAATTACGGATAATCCCAACGACTTTACTGCAATAACGCCTGGACACTTCCTCACGGGCAACGCTCTTCTATCTCGACCGCAACCACCATGTGAATCGAATCCAATTAAACGACATCAGCTCATGGACCAAATGGTTCAGCACTTTTGGCAGCGATTCAAAGAGGATATTTTGTCTACTATGCAGATCCGTACTAAATGGCAAGAAAGGAAGCCGAACATTAAGGAAAACGATTTGGTTATCATCAAAGATGATCGCTTTCCAGTTGGTCAGTGGCCCATGGGTCGCGTGGTCTCGTTACATCCCGGAAGCGATGAGCTCATTCGCGTGGTAACCATCAAGACAGCCACGGGCACGTTCAAAAGACCGATCACAAAGCTCGCCTTGGTACCCATCGTTGCTCATTAACCTGTTAACTATTGCCATACGAATTTGGGTCAGTCACTTATTCTCCTATTCGAGTAAAACTATGTGGATTTCATATATATACAACCTGTTTACTTATTGCCATACGAATTTGGTTCAGTCATTTATTCTCTTCTCCGAGTAATGCCATGTTGATTCATATACAACCAGTTTAAAGCAGGACTAATGCCAACAATGTTGCCATGGCCGGGAGAATGTTGGATGTCACAGCGATCAGTATGAACGCCACATAACATGACCAGTACGGGAACACACCATTATTTGGTCATCTGTATATTAACATAGACATTTGTAATCTCTATATTCACATTCATGTTATCGATAAGTCAATATAACTTCATAATACCTTTTGTCATCACTGTTTTTGCAAATTCTTTGTACATACCGGCAAATTTTCTATACGTACTAATAAACCTGTAAAACTATTGATACCACTAAATCAAATTCAGTGTCTTATTATATTAAATCCGGTAGTAGTGCAGTTATACTAAGCATCTATTTCGAAACCAAGACCATCGACTAAATTGTAAAGGTCTACAACCATACTCAACGGGAAGAGCTTTTTTGGTTGGTTCATCACGCCCTTTAAACAACTGCTGAAAGGTAAGGTGACGAGATCGTTGGCTTCGCGGAATATGACCCGGCATTTCATATAGAATCTAATTTGGATTCTGCTCCCGCCAATATAGTAATACAAATGACAAATCGATCAACAATCAATAGTATTACTATACCCGCAAGAGCCGAAGTAATTAGACAGGTTCATATCAATAGTCACAATAAGGAACTATTAGTATTCATCAAGAATTGACTGATGGCATTTTTGTAGCCAACACGATAGTAAATTCAAATCAAGCTTTAATAAGAATAATAAATACAACAAATAAATATGCAATCATTCAAGATTATGTCATCAAAACAGAAAGTTTAGAGGATTATGTAATAATTGAAAATACACCTCACTGTAAAGATAATAATAAAGAAAAGTTAGAAAGATTGAATAAAAATTTTCCGCCATTCGCTAGTAAATCACTCAACTCATTATGCTCAGAATTCGTTGATATATTCTCATTAGAAACAGAACCAATCACGACCAAAAATTGCATCTGAAAGATAACATTTCTGTGTATATTAAAAATTATAGACTACCCCAAGCACATAAGAATGAAATAAATAAACAAGTAAATAAACTAATTCAACCTTAGAGTACAACAGCCCTATTTTATTGGTACCTAAAAAATCCCTTCCGGGCAAAGAAGAAAAAAGGTGGAGATAAGTTATTGATTTCAGACAAATAAATAAAAACTCGACAAGTTGCATCTGAAAGATAACATTTCTGTGTATATTAAAAATTATAGACTACCCCAAGCACATAAGAATGAAATAAATAAACAAGTAAATAAACTAATTCAACCTTAGAGTACAACAGCCCTATTTTATTGGTACCTAAAAAATCCCTTCCGGGCAAAGAAGAAAAAAGGTGGAGATAAGTTATTGATTTCAGACAAATAAATAAAAACGCGACAGCTAATAAATTCCTTTTGCGTAGAATATATGATATTATAGATCAATTACGAAGAGCGAAATATTTTTCATGCCTAGATTTAATGTCAGGATTTCACCAAATAGCACTCAGCCCAGAGTCAAGGGATGTCACATCCTTTACGGCAGATAACGGTACTTATCGTTTCAAAAGATTACCTTATGGCTTCAAAGTAGCTCCAAACTCATTCCAGAGGATGATCACATTGGCATTAGCAGGTCTGAAGCCATCACAAGCATTCTTAGACATGGACGATTTAGTCGTATTAGGATGCTCTGAAAAATAAATGATTAAAAATTTACGGGATGTATTCTCCACATGCAGAAAATATAATTTAAAATTACATCCGGACAAATGTCTATTTTTCAGTCAAGAAGTTACTTATCTGGAACATAAATGCACAAGTACTGGAATTTTACCAGACCTAAATAAATTTAAAATTGTTCAAAATTACCCAACTCTCAAAAAATTCGGATGTAGCAAAAAGATTTGTCGCATTTTGTAATTATTATAGAAGATTCATACCAAATTTCGCGAAATACGCCAGGATTCTAACAAGACTTATTAAGAAAAATGTAATTTTCAATTGGACAGACGACTGCGAGAAATCTTTTAACTACCTAAAAATGCATTAATAAACCAAATATCCTACAATATCCCAATTTTGATAGAGAGTTATTTATTACAACCGACGCAAGTGGTTATGCTTGCGGTGCTGTGCCAAGCCAAGTATATGAAGGAAAATAATTACCCATTGTCTATGCCTCCAGGTCATTTACAAAAGGCGAAATAAACGAAGCCACGATCGAAAAAGAATTGTCGGCCATACATTGGGCAATTATATATTTTAGACCATATGTTTATGGCAGAAAATTCACAGTGAAAACGGATCATCGATTTTTAACGTATTTATTCTCAATGAAAAACCCTTCATCTAAATTAACTAGAATCAGATTTGGAAGATTATGTGTATGGAGTACATAGCCGGAAAAAAAAATTACGTGGCAGACGCTCTGTCACGAATAGATATCAATGATTTGAAAGAAATGTCAGTACAGGCATGTAAAATAATGAAAGTCTCGACAAGATCGCAAACTAAAAAAATTCCAGTAATAACAGTAATAGAAATGAAGAGAAGAAAAGTCACAAAGAGAACCCTATAATATACGAAGCGCTTAAGAAATGTTTAGTAAAAGACTAGTCGAGATCGTTTTCGATCCTCCGAAATTATATTTCAAAAAGGAAAGAAAATTTGTAGTGAAATGAATATATGGAAAAAGCAGGCGATTTGGGAATTAAGAAAATACAGTTGTCCTTAGAAGACAAATTGTTTAATTATACTCGAGTAGACACATTTAAGGAGATAGGTACCAAAGTTCTCAAAAATCTAACTATTGCATTAACTCCGGAGGTTGTGCATGTGACGGAAAATGATAAAATAAAAAGATTCTTCAAAAATATCACGATGGTCCCGTTTAATGGTGGCCACCCAGGAATCAATCGTATAACTAATAAAATTAGACAAAAATATTACTGGAAAAATATAAAAAATTATATAAGAAAATATATAAAGAAATGCGTAAATTGTAATAAAAATAAAATTAATAAAAATTTAAACGAAACAATGGTTTTGACGGAAACACCACCGAAGGCGTTCGAAATAGTACAAATAGATACAATTGGACCTTTACCAAGATCATTAAATGGAAATGAATACGCTGTCACTCTCATATGTGATTTAACTAAATACATAGTAGCAATTCCTATACAGAGTAAACATGCAAAAACAGTAGCCAGAACCATATTCGAAAATTTCATCTTAATTTATGGAAGTATGAAAACAATAATAACGGATATGGCATCTGAATATAAAAATAGCTTGTTTGAAGAACTATGTAAGCTTCTCAATATTAAGCACAAAACATCTACGCCGTATCACCACCAAACTTTAGGCATTGTTGAACGTAGCCATAGAACTTCCAATGAATATGTGCGTTCCTACAAATCCATTGACAAAGATGATTGGGATGAGTATCTTAAATATTTTGCATATTATTACAATACTACCCCATCTACAGTCCATAGTTATTGCCCATTCGAATTGATCTTTGGAAAAAAACCCGAGACTTACGAATTTATACAAGAAAATACGATAAGCCCATTATACAACTATGAGGCTTACGATAAAGAAATTAAATATAGGTTACAAATAGCACAGGATTACTTACTTACTTACTTAATTGGCGCTTAACCGTCTAAACGGTTATGGCCGAGCAACAAGGCGCGCCAGTCGCTCCTTCGCTCCGCCAACCGGCGCCAATTGGTCACACCAAGGGAGTTTAAATCGTTTTCCACCTGGTCCTTCCAACGGAGTGGGGGCCGCCCTCTACCTCTGCTTCCATAGGCGGGTTCCGATAGAAACACTTTGTTGGCCGGAGCATCATCTTTCATTCGCATAACATGGCCTAGCCAGCGCAGCCGCTGCGTTTTAATTCGCTGGACTATGTTGATGTCTGCGTATAGCTCGTACAGCTCATCATTAAATCTTCTTCGGTACTCGCCATCGCCAACGCGTAGAGGTCCACAAATCTTTCGAAGAACTTTTCTCTCGAACACTCCCAAAGCCGCTTCGTCTGCTGTTGTCATGGTCCATGCTTCTGCCCCATATAGCAGGACGGGTACGATAAGGACTTGTATAGTATGATTTTCGTTCGCCGAGAGAGGACTTTACTTTTCAATTGCCTACCTAGTCCAAAGTAGCATTTATTGGCAAGATTGATTCTTCGCTGGATTTCAGTGCTGATGTTGTTGCTAGTGTTGATGTTGGTTCCCAAATAAACGAAGTCTTTTACTATTTCGAAATTATGGCTGCCAACAGTAGCGTGGTTGCCAAGGCGCATATGCGCTGACTCTTTGCTCGATGACAGCAGGTACTTCGTTTCGTACAGGATAGAGCCTTTAAATTAGCAGAAGAGGCTAAAGAAAAACAGAAGATTAATTATGATACAAATATTCACTACAAGGAAATAAATATACGAGATGTAGTGTTAGTAAAAAACGAAGCAGGGCATAAGTTAGATAGTAGATATAAAGAGCCCTGTAAGGTAGAAAAAATCGACGAAAATAATAATTTTACTCTAATACCCTATAAAGTAGAAAATATTGATAATAAAAATAATGACACTTTAATCCCATCTAGAATAGGAAATGGGGATAAGCAAAAATTTCCCAGTAACATAGAGAATAGCAATATCATAAATAATAAGAAAATAATAATACACAAAAATAGATTTAAATTAATAGAATAAGTAAATTTTCACACTACAAACATAAAATACAAAATATAGAACTAATTTTTACCTAACTAAATAAAAATAGAATGCTCATGCATTCTCCAATTGCATAAGCATTCGGAAAAAAGGGAGACGTAGTGTACACAGCCAACAATTTCAGTACCAAATATTCAAATCAGTTAATATGCTACCCTGCAACAAAAAGGGTCTAAATTTTCATCAACACAAAAAAAGGCATCTGATAATTATTGCTGACATAGCCATTCACACGATTTAATACAGGTGTGTGTACAACACACAACCAAACCAAATTTCCGGCAAATTTGCGGACGCTGCATTTCCCACAGAAGTCACAGCTCAACACAGATGTGTAGGTACATATTTTGTGTAGAGTTGTATGTAGGTATATAAGTATGTATGCTTATAGGTAAATATGTATATATGTAAGTATTTATGCTTAAAGTAAATATGTATTTAAGAATATGTTTAGAATAATTTAGTATAAATAAGCTGACAATATTTGAATAAAAAAGCATTCGCTCATTGATGTTGAAAACTCTCAAAACCGATCATTCCTTTTTAATCTTTTATAGTATTTGTTGTGGCTTGTTGAGCAGCGGAGCTGCTAGAGAATAGTGGGGGGGGGGGGGGGGGGCGCTAAGGCGCAGAATACGGGACGCCCTTGGGAGGGTACAGCAAGGTTCTACAAAAGATTTGTAAAATTTACGGGGGCGAAGGGTTTTGGGATCTAGCCCAGAACATCCTGTCCGATATAACCATCCCTTACACGTGACACACTGACAAGAATGTGACAGTCCTAAAAAGTTTATTTTCCGGCAAATGCAGTAAAACCATTTCTCTGGACCGGGTTCAGTTACAGGCCCCGGATTGGGTTCGATACCTTCCCGAAGCATGAGAACATGGTACAGCCCCGCTGCAGAGCGCTGTAAGGATCTGCTGGGAGGATTACAATTTGCGGGAGGGACGCAACAAGTTAAATAGTGTTACACCAAAATGACAGCCGTTGGTCGGAAAAAATCACGAGTCGTTCCGATGCATAGAACCGGCTACCTTGGGAAGCGCCGAATAACCGCATCGATACCATGGGTGTGATAATCGGGGAGAACTCTAATAATGAACTTGCGGTAGATGCTTCTAAGAAAGGGATGCATCCCTCATCCTTTAAGCCGTCTGTTACCGGTGAAATTTGATGCCAGTTAAATTGTTTGTTTCCTAAGGATTAAAAAAGATGCCGAAACTAACAAGCTCAAAAAATTAGTTTTAAATTTGGAGTCCCGCCATCCCTTTTGAACAGCGTTCTAAATTCAGCGCTCTGGCCTGCTAACGTTAGAGTCAAAGCCTTTCATAATCGCATTAATTGCTGTGCATCGTAGCCTAAGAT
Organism: Eurosta solidaginis; assembly: GCF_040869045.1. NCBI lineage: Eukaryota > Metazoa > Arthropoda > Insecta > Diptera > Tephritidae > Eurosta > Eurosta solidaginis. Next base: position 13,660,683 of record NC_090324.1, read on the forward strand.
ATTTTGAAATTAATCTAAATAATCCTTATACTATCCTGAATCAAATGTGTATTTGCATCAACGGTTCGTCAACCTATGGTATATACCACCCAGCAGTGCGTCTGATATTAATAAAGCACATACTGATAACATTGTAAATATTTTGCATAATAAGTTAGCTGGAAATCACCTCTGCGTTATTTGCGACTTCAATCTTCCTAATATGTGTTGAGGCTTCTCTAAACTCTATTTAATACCAACGAATATTACTTCTCCGATTGAATCTTATTGTATCGATCATAACTTAAGTCTTTATCTTATTTAAATCAAAAGGTTTACTAACAAGCTTATTGGAATTCTTCATATCGCTGTAGTTAGTACAAATTTTAATACAAAAATACTTATTTTACCTGCTGATTGACATCATAGTCCGCTGTGTCTGAAGGTAAAATTTAACGACTTTGTTGCCTTAAATTGGATAACAGAATTCAACAGAACAGTTTTAGTTCTGCGACTTCCAAAAACTTAATGCCTGTAGCCTAAACACTTGTTGGAACGCTCTTTTTTCCGGGCGGGATATTAATAATTGTTATGTTATATTTACGTCACATGTATTGGATATTTGCTCGAAGAATATTCAAATTTTAAAAAGGAGGCCTTACAAACTTCCCTGGTATGCTGATGGTCTGAAAAGACTAAAGAACCAGCCAAATTAGTGGCACAAAAAGTTCCTGAAATCCAGGGATCAAATCTATCTAGGACTTATACGCAGCTATCTAAAAAAATTTCTTTATTGAAATTATATACTTGGGGTTAAATCAAACATTAAGTCTAATTTCTAAAACTTCTGTCCAAAAAGATTGGAGTTGGGATGCCAGGTGATGTTTGCTTGGATGATAAACTTACTACCTCGCCCATAGACATTGCAAATTTATTTGCAAAATTTTTTCAATCCAACTTCACAGTTGATGACGTTGTTTCAACAAACTATCCTTGTCATTCTGAACATGAAGCATCCTTGAATTTTAACGACTTTATTACCGGTATCAATAGTCTGAAAAACTCTAATCAAACTGATGGAGATGGTCTTAGCACCGCCCTTCTCAAAAATTTTCCTGCTTTTGTAACCCAACCCATGACTATATTTAGCCAATCTACAAGTTCTGGTGTCCTTGCGGATGCCTGGAAAATTGCATATATTTACACAATTTTCAAAAAAAAGAATGACGTTTCTAACTATAGTACAATACCTAAGCTGTCTGCCATTTCTAAACTTTTCGATTGTTAAAGACAAAATGTATTTTGCCGCAAAAAATTGTTACTACCAAACCAGCATAGCTTTGTTGTAGGGAGGTCTACCGTCACAAACTTAGCTTTGTTTAGTCAATATTGCATAGATGCGTTTTCTTCAGGCCATCAAGTAGATTGCATTAAAACGACTTTTCGAAGGTGTTCGACAAGGTATCTACTCGTAGGGAGTTTACGAGTAGATACCTTATCCCTTGCTTTTCATTATGTATTTCTCAGGTGATTGTATTCCTACCTAACTAACAGATTCTGCAGGGTCTCGATTGAGGGTGTATCTTCAAGCACTTTTACTGTTATCTCTGGGGTACCCCAAAGGAGCATCTTAGGTCCTCTAATTACTCAGATCCGTATGCCTTCAAACTGCTTTACTCATCGTTTGTTCGTTCTCAACTGGAATATGCTGCATTTATTTTGAGGCCTTATCACAAGTTTGCAATTTACAGGGTTGACCGAGAACAAAAACACTTCCTTAAGCTTTGCCTAAATCCTTACATTTCGCAGACCCAATCCCTTCTTATCGTTCCCGCTTGCTGCAAATTAATTTGAAATCATTAGAATTCAGAAGGGCAAACCTTTCTTTGTCCTTCATTTTCGGAGTTGTTAATGGCGACATTGATTGCTCCCCTTTACTGCACGCGATTCATTTTCTTATTCCAACGGGGTCTCTTCGTTCCCATTACCCATTTTATATTAAACATATGTCTCCTAACTATGCGATAAATGCTTATTTGTCGCGCTCTCTACGTGAGCTCAATGAGATATCTAATGCTATTATGCTTGATTTTTTTTTCCAAGATCTGGTTTTCTTAATTTACTTAACTCTGTTTTGCAGATAGGCTCAGTGATTCATTTTAGTCAGTAAGAACCAAGCTGCATCACGCTGGAACCAGCTTTGAAAAAATCCAAATTTTTTTGTGATTTCTATAACTACAAACAATGCAATTGATTGTAGTAAAATTCATTTTTTTGTAGTTCTTATAGTTACTCCGAAAATATAATACATTGTGCGGAAACCAAGCAATTTAAGTAAATTTGGTTTTTTTCTTTTTGAAATACGTTTTAAATCGTTTGTAGTTTTTCATACGAAAAAAATTTTTTTTTTTGGTCCACAGGTTTCGGAGATATCGCTAACGCATCTCAAAAGAACCAAGAACGCAGCAATTTGGAAGCACTAAAAGTACTTTTCCTATAACTACAAACGATGAAATTGATTGTAGTGAAATTCATTTTTTTGTAGTTTTTGTACTTACTCATAAAATATAATACATTGTGCGGAAACCAAGCAATTTAAGCAAATTTGGGTTTTTTCTTTTTGAAATACGTTTTAAATCGTTTGTAGTTTTTCATAGGAAAAAAAAATTTTTTTTGTCCACAGGTTTCGGAGATATCGCTAACGCATCTCAAAAAAAAAAAACAAGAATGCAGCAATTTGGAAGCACTAAAAGTCCTATAACTACAAACGATGAAATTGGTTGTAGTGAAATTAATTTTTTTGTAGTTTTTATAGTTACTCCGAAAATATAATACATTGTGCGGAAACCAAGCAATTTAAGTAAATTTGGAGTTTTTCTTTTTGAAATACGTTTTAAATCGTTTGTAGTTTTTCATACGAAAAAACATTTTTTTTGCTCCACAGCACCGCTTTCGGTTGCCGATACTACATAATCCATAAGCGCCTTTGTACCATTAGCAAAATTGGGAATTTCGAAGACACCCGGTTGGGTATTCCAAACAATGATTTTTGCACAGCAAATGGATTCTTTGAATAATTCTCTCGATTTAAATTACAAGCATATTAAAGTTTTTGAATGTGTAAGTAAATATTATTGCTTACAATTCATATGTTCAAAAATAAAACAAACTTCATTTCAGCTTACCCCTTCTAACAAAAATTATTCTTACGCTCAAGCAAATGTACGTACATACATATGTATGTTCATATGTAAGCTAAGAAATGTATGAACATGGTAATGTATCTGCTATGACGATCGTAGCGTATAAACAAACTTAGATATATATGCAAACACATACATATATTCTTAAACTAAAGATCAACCAACACCCCCACTTCACCCCACTTCACGTCCACCTCATTGATATCAATATATCCAAGCATAAGCTAACATATGTATGTTTGTACATTCACATGTTCAAAAACAAAACAAACTTCTATTCAACCAACCACTTCCAACAAAAATTATTCTTACGCACAAGCATATGTACATACATACATATGTATGTTCAAATGTAAATCACAAAATCTTGAAAATTAGTTCCTCTTTTTCATTCATAATGCTTCTTCTTAAGTTGTCCAATTTGGTGATGCAATTCGGCAACATGGCATTTGATAAAATCGTCGAAAGAAAAATGTTTGTGATTTTATAAATTCCAACTTCGATGCATATTGAGGGCTTTCATTATAACGCGCATAACTACTTCCATAACTCGGCACTTTTCCTATGAAATAATACCAAACTATTTATATGACTTAATCGAAGTAATAATATGGTAGTAAAAAATGCAAATAATGATGCGCAGATATTGCCCAATAAATGCCCAGTAACGTATTAGCAATATAATCTAAAAATGTTCATGCATTGTTCATATACATTTTGGCAAATAATTTTTCAATATGCCGAATTGCCGAGTTGACAGAGCTTATGGCAATTTTAATTTGCTATTTGAAAACCCTGATCTTATTCTGAAGAAAAATTGTTCGCGTAGTCGAACAACCAAGTTTTCAACAGCTGTGTTGCAGTTAATACATAAAAGTCGAGTTTTACCCGTTTCTGGCCCGAATTCGCACTGTGACGTCATATTGTATATGCTGACTTGTTTATCACATGTCAGTAGAAAGTAAGAATTTTACACTATTTTCATAGATAAAAAGTAATAAATGGGAGGGGAGAAATGAATTAAAGTAATTTTGCCAAGAAAAATAACATTATGTCGCAAAAGAGCAATAAATTCGTTTATTTTAGTATTAATAATAAATTCCCCTTTTAGCTGTGAGTCGATTAAAGCTACAAACTACAACACTTTTAACCACCGACGACACAAAATTTGGCTCGTGCATATTGTATTTCGTATGTATATATATATGTGTCTGTATACGCGGATTTACATAAATTCTTTGGTCGCTTTAAAACGTAGCAAGCGGCAAGTTTTTTTCTAATTACCTCAAGACGTTGCCACAGCATCAAATCGACCAAAGTGTTTATCTATATCTGTCTTTACTTTGGAGTATTATTGAAATGTATGTATGTATATTTCTACTTTGGTTCATATTTTCATACATATATATTCAATGATACAATGCTCAAAAGCTGATCGACAGGCAGAGGCTTCTGTGTACATATGCACATACATACGTATTTAAGGGTGGAATTGAAGCTAGTCAAGTGCTCTTTGAATTGGCTTATCAAACCTGCCTTTGATAAATACTTACCCCAGACCTCCTACCCATAGTCCAGACGAAAACTCAATACCTATTACTTTATTTATTGAAGTGTTATCAAATTTCAATATTTGCTTTTATTTCTTCTCCAAAATCTTTAATTTCATTGAGAGTTGGTCATTGAGCAGAAACCAAGCAATTTAAGTAAATTTGGTTTTTTTTATTTTTGAAATACGTTTTAAATCGTTTGTAGTTTTTCATACGAAAACAATTTTGTTTAATCTACAGGTTTCGTAGATATCGCTAACGCATCTCAAAAAAAACCAAGAACGCAGCAATTTGGAAGCACTAAAAGTACTTTTCCTATAACTACAAACGATGAAATTGATTGTGGTGAAATTAATTTTTTTGTAGTTTTTATAGTTACTCCGAAAATATAATACATTGTGCGGAAACCAAGCAATTTAAATAAATTTGGGTTTTTTCTTTTTGAAATACATTTTAAATCGTTTGTAGTTTTTCATACGAAAAAAAATTTTTTTTGGTCCACAGGTTTAGGAGATATCGCTAACGCATCTCAAAAAACCAGGAACGCAGCAATTTGGAAGCACTAAAATTACTTTTCCTATAACTACAAACGATGAAATTGATAGTAGTGAAATTCATTTTTTTTGTACTTTTTATAGTTACTCCGAAAATATAATACATTGTGCGGAAACCAAGCAATTTAAGCAAATTTGGGTTTTTTCTTTTTGAAATACGTTTTAAATCGTTTGTAGTTTTTCATACGAAAAAAAAATTTTTTTTGTCCACAGGTTTCGGAGATATTGCTAACGCATCTCAAAAAAACCAAGAACGCAGCAATTTGGAACTACAAACGATGAAATTGATTGTAGTGAAATTAATTTTTTTGTAGTTTTTATAGTTACTCCGAAAATATAATACATTTTGCGGAAACCAAGCAATTTATGTGAATTTGGGCGCTTCCCAAAGCAGTCGGTTCTATGTAGCAGAGCGACTCAGGATTTTCCCGACTAAGGACTGTCATTTCAGTGTGACCCCATTTAATTTGTTGCATCCCTCCCACAAATTGTCATCCTCCCACCAGCTCCTTGCAGCAGGACTGCTCCATATTCTCTTACTCCGGGAAGGCATCGAATTCAATCCGGGTACGTCTCCTGACCCCGGTCCCGAGAAATGGTTTTGCTGCATCTGCCGGAAAAGAATCTTTTTAGGACGGTCATAATCTGTTCAGTGTGTCTCGTGTAAGGGATGGTTGCATCGGACAGCTTGTTCTGGGCTTGATCCCAAAATCGACGTCCACGTAACTTTTATAAATCGTTTGTGGCTCCTTGCTGTTCACGCCCAAGGACGTCCCGTAGTCTACGCCTAAGCGCCCCCACTACCTTCCGGCAGCCACGCTGCTCAGCAAGCCACAACAAGTACCCGCTGCTGCTCGCGCCCCACGGCGCCAAAAACTCAAACTGCTGCTCCCACTCATAACTGCTACCTTCGTAGTAGAGTCGGTAGCAATGCTGAGCATCAGCTCCTGCCCCGTCTTCTCCCCCCCCTATTTTCCGGCAGCAATCGTGTAGGTCACGGAAACAGACTCTTAGTTCCTACCTCCGTATGCACCGTTTGCCAGCACAGAATATATATGTTTGCGACATCCGCCCAATGCAGCTCCTGCCTTAGGTTGTGCCACTTTCCTAGATGTTCTGGTCTCCGCGACGGAAACCCCCTGACACCTTTCATCGCGCAAACCCTAATCATCCGGGTACCCCAATGCTTGCCCAAGGACGCGCAGTTCCAGGGCCACAACAGCAATTGCGTCCTGGCCTTCCACAACCCAGGCGTAGTCACCCGTCACTTACCCCCAGAGTTGCGGCGTCTCCCCATATGCACATCAGAATTCTTCAGTTAAACTCTAATGTACTAACTGGGAAGATTACGGAGATAGTCGATATCATGAAGCGGCACAACATCCGCATTTCTGCGATTCAAGAGACTAAACTCACAGCAAGATCTGCATTGCTGACCTGCTCTGGGTATAATGTCCACAGGAAAGACCGCGAAAGCGGAAATTAAGGCGGCCTCGCGTTTATCGTACACCACTCTGTCCAATATTATATATTTGATCCTTGCATCGATCGCAGGGACAATGTCTTAGAACGTCAAGGCCTATCTGTCCGGTCAGGCGATGCAAACCTAGAAATCATTAACATCTACATTCCTCCTGCCACCTGTTGCCCCAGTGGATACCGCCCTAATATCACAGCCTAACTTACTGGCAACAATCGCATCATCTTAGGCGATTTCAATGCCCATGACGATCTATGGCACTCAAACTTGCGGGTGGACAGTAGGGGTGAGATGTTGGCGGATCAAATAGAAGAAACGACGTTCTGCACAATAAACGGAGACGCCCACACACGTATGGTATGAAGATGTCACAGTTCGCCAGATATCTCAATCGTCAGCGCAGAACTCGTAAACTGCGTCAACTGGCAGCCGATGGTAACATTGGCATCCGACCACCTGCCTAGACTTATTTCGCTCGAATGTACCGCCGACTTCATCGTCACCGAAAAACGCACTTTTATTAACTTCAAAAAAGGAAAGTTGGAAGAATATAAATCTTTTACAGACAACCTCTTTGCTGCCCTCCCTATCCCGACTGATGCCCCCCAAAGAGAACGTGCCTTCGGTAAGGTAATTGAATCCGCTTCGGCACGTTTCATTCCCACCGGGAGAATTCCCGAAATCCGGCCCCACTTTCCGGCGGAGGCCGCAAACTTAGCGAGAGAACGTGACCTTATAAGACAGCTTGATCCAGGCGACCCCCAAATAAGGGATATAAACCAACGCATCAGATTGCTTGTGGACGAACACAAGCGGGGGCGAAATGGGAGGAGCACCTAAGAGGTTGTAACCTCTCTACCGGTGTGGGTAAACATTGGTCCACCGTAAAGTCCCTATCGAATCCGACTAAGCACAAAGACAAAGTCTACATCGCCTTTGGCGACAAAGTGCTGTCGGATGCGAAAAAATGCGCGAGTGCTTTCTGCCGACAATATATAATGCATTCTACGGTCGACAAAGAGAGACGGAGGGTCAATAGACACTCACATAAACACAAATTCAGCGCGTCACCAATCACCATCACCGCTAAAGAGGTTGAGGACGCCATTGGTCGCACTAAACCATCCAAAGCAGTGGGCCCAGACGGCATAGCCATGCAGATACTTGAAGGCCTAGGGAAAGAGGGTCTCAAATATTTAGCGCATGTCTTCAACCTGTCTCTTTCCACCTTTGTTATACTCGAGAAATGGAAAACGGCCAAGGTGATCCCGCTAATAAAGCCTGTTAAACCAGCTAATATAGGAGAGTCGTATCGTCCGATATCTCTCCTATCGCCAGTAGAAAAGACGCCTGAAGCCATTTTACTCCCTTATTTCCAAGCAAATTTGCAGCTAGCCTCTCATCAGCATGGTTTCAGAAAACTCCATAGCACTACCACCCCACTATATGCCATTAGCACCCAGATAAATTGCGGTTTAAATCAATACCCCTACCATAGAACAGTACTCGTATCGCTAGACCTATCAAAATCTTTTGATACGGTCAACCATGGCTCGTTACTGCAAGACCTGGAAGGGCCTAACCTTCCCCATGTCTTAAAAGGTGGGCCGCAAATTATCTGGGTGGACGGCAGGCATCGGTGCAATTTAGAAACGAAACAGGAGCCAAGGAGAATTAAACAAGGCGTGCTACAGGGTGGTGTCCTATCCCCACTTTTGTTTAATATCTACATATCTAAGCTACCTTCACCACCGGAAGGAGTCACAATCGTTTCCTGCGCCGATGACTGCACAATAATGGCCACAGGTCCAGGCCCAAAGATCGATGAGCTATGCAATAAAATAAACGGCTACCTCCCTGTTCTCTCCAGTTTTTTCGCCTCACGAAACCTGGCATTATCACCGACTAAATCTTCGGCGACCTTATTTACAACATGGACGTCCCAAATGTCGACCATTTTAAACATCCACGTCGATGGCACTACGCTACCGACTGTCATACACCCCAAAATATTGGGTGTGACGCGTGATCAGGATCAACATTTTGGTGAGCACGTAGCCGCAATTGTTCCGAGAATTCAGAGCCGTAACAAAATCCTCAAATCCCTCGCTGGCAGTACCTGGGGAAAAGAAAATGATACGCTCATGACTACATACAAAGCAATTAGTCAGCCGATAACGTGCTACGCGTCACCCATATGGTCGCCAAGCCCAAAAATTACCCACTGGAAAAAGCTACAGGCCTGCCAAAATACTGCTCTCAGAATTGCCACGGGCTGTCTTCTTATGCCCCCAGAACACCATATGCATAATAAGGCGAGAATACTCCCCATCAGGGAAAGAAATGAGATGCTGACCAAACAGTTCCTGTTGAATACCCAGAAAGCTGAGCATCCCAACAGACATCTGATTGATGAACCAGCACCGCCTAGGGGATTAAGGAGTCATCTCCGTAAGCATTTTGAGGAAATACCGCACGTGAGAACCCAGCCGTATGAAGCGAAAAAACACAAGCAGGCCCTTGGTGAACTCCATAAACAGGCGTCGAACCTTTATGCCGGTAATTGCCCGGTGAATCCAGTACTCAAAGAAAAGTATCCAAAACTCGCGGAAGAGGAACGCATACTCCCCAGAGAAACGCGTGTCACTCTTGCTCAACTTCGTTCTGGATACTGTAACAGGTTAAACTCTTACCTATCCAGAATCAACCCCGACATACAAAATGTATGCCCCGCTTGCAATGTGTCCCCACATGACACCAACCATCTCTTTAATTGTAACTGTAATGTGGAACCAACGCCTCTAACAATCCTTTCCTTATGATCCACCCCTGTTGAAACACCAAGTTTAGAGGATATTGATGACAATTTGTGATCGGTCGCGGCTGTTAGGGGGGGCGAAACATTGCTATAACAACAACAGTGAATTTGCGTTTTTTTTATTTTTGAAATACGTTTTAAATCGTTTGTAGTTTTTCATGCAAAAAAAAAATTGTTTTGGTCCACAGGTTTCGGAGATATCGCTAACGCATCTCAAAAAAACCAAGAACGCAGCAATTTGGAAGCACTAAAAATACTTTTCCTATAAATACAAACGATGAAATTGATTGTATTGAAATTCATTTTTTTGTAGTTCTTATAGTTACTCCGAAAATATAATACATTGTGCGGAAACCAAGCAATTTAAGCAAATTTAGATTTTTTCTTTTTGAAATAGGTTTTAAATCGTTTGTAGTTTTTCATAAGAAAAAACATTTTTTTTTGGTCGACAGTTTAAATAAACGTGCCTAAATATTTATATTTATTTCTAATAACTAAAGGTGATTTATTTTTGTATTAACAACGACTTCCATTGTTTGGACACATAAAGTAGGAAGCCTGTTACTCCAAAAAATTATTTTGGGGTTGTGATTGATGGAAGAGCATAGTAGTTTTAACTAACGGGTAAACGGAAGGTACAGTGGATGCAAAAATGTTTCATATCTTTAAGTGTTCTTTTTATGTTTTCGATATTTTCATATATTCCAGCAATTCCTTTGATCTTATTTGTCATGCAATTTCTGCGGCGGCCGCCAAGACAAGATCGTCATGACTTTTATGAAGAATTATTTTTATTTTTATACCGGGATTGTCACATGCACAACCTTTTTGGGTTTCGCAATTACTTGATCTTAGAGAGCTTGGGTACCTACTTTCATAATTTTAAATTTGCCTACTGCAGTAAATATTCAATTATTTTCACCAATTTGTCCCTAAGGACAACTGTGTTTTCCTTATAAATTTCAAGTCCTTGATTGCCGGCATTTCATGTATGCCTGATCGAATATTGTCCTAAGTCAATAACTTCCTCAGCCATCTGGTTGCTTGATAATTTTTCTACGCTAACATTTGTCTATCCTAAGATGAAAATGAGCGCGACTAGTCTTTTATTGCAAATTTATATAGCGCTACACATATATTTTAAGGTTTTCTTTGTGACTTTTCTTCATTCTTGCTGTTGTTATGGGCAGGTTTTGCATATATCCACTGACATGAACTTTATCGGGGCTGTGGTATAAATCTTCTTCCTTGACAGCCTTTAAGGATGTTATTTTGATAACTTCCATAGGCACTACTGCGGTATTAAATGTAAATTATGCAACTTCTTGATTTGCTGTTCACTTTAGGCAGGGGTGCCTTTACTGTCAATTGCGACATTTTGAGATTTACTATTTGAGGTATATTTGGATTGTTTATTGCTCTTCCTTAGCTTTGAGATGTGTTTTAAAATAGTAGGGTGTAAGTTTAACAATAGAATTCCTTAGATACGAGCTTGAACGAGTTTTAATTGCCTATATTTAAATTTCATATAACTTTTGAGTATCGTGGCTATTGCAATGATCAATAGCCCCATTACGCAGATTAAAACTGCTAACCAAACATCTGGAACGTTTGGCGAATTTTTCGTATCTATTTCGGTTGGTGGTTCATATTTTACTACTATATTTTCCGTTGATTCCGAGTTTTCCTTCCCTAATTCATAACCAGCTATCGCTATCATGATGCCTTGAGCTATCCTAGTCCACCAAGCCATTTTGAACCTTCTGTGGTTACTTTCTTGTTCCAGTGAAAATAAGGGGTAAATTGCAATTTTAATAAAATTTGTTTGATTTTAATCTTTATCTTAAATATTCCAGTTTATTTATAAGCTTCGTATTATAGAATTGTAAGTCTAAAATTTTTAAATTAAAAATGTTTTTATTTAGGTTAAAAGGATTTTAACATTTCAAAAAAAATTTTATAATCTACAAGCTTAGTATAGTTTATTTTCTTTCATAGTCAATTTAATTTTAAGCTTTCTCGGGGAATACCATTCGAATCATTCTCACGGTTTCTTCTTCCCTGGTTGTGGGATTTTTTACATCCTCAATTGTGGGTTCCCTATTCATGTCTATCTTTTTCCAAAATGGTTTTAACCATTTTAATTCCTTTTCGTAATCTACTGTTCCTGCGTCTAAAATTATGTTTGTTAGTTTGTTTAGTTTGGGCAAGAAGGAAAACAAATGTGAAAAATAATATTTGTGAACTGACAGCTGAAATAATGACCTCAAATCAGCTGTGGCTAGCACTTGTGCCATAAATAGTAAATTGTTCACTTTCTCTCCATTGATTTGTTCACTTTTTCTCTTTTGCAAGGGGAACTCGAACTCCATCTGCTATTTTTCTGCCAAGCCCTCTTATTCGGCATGTTCGTCGTTTTGCTGGTAATCAATTGTGGTGAAAGTTAATGGTATATTTTGCGCATCACAAAAATAAACACAATAATAGCACTGAGTTAGACAGAATTATTAAAAAGAAATGGGTTCACGTTTCTGCTTATGTTGCATAATATGCTGCTAAAAATCGACACAAAAAACCTCACCTGCATCAAGCTCGTGAATAGCGGGTATCTCTTGATAGCTTGTGGAGTGTTAATTTCCAGCTTATTGTTACCTCTGCGCTGTATGACAGCATCCTCAATCCATATGGCTGCAATTTATCACTGCCCCGCTACAATCGTACATTGTTTTTGCTCATATCCCCTAAACTATTAACCAAAATAGGACTTTCTAAGCGTCATTCGAAATAATTTCAAATTGCAACATTTTTTCCAATGAAATCTTTGTATCGTTCATGACTTTAAAGTTGAGCCGGGGTTCGTGCACTGCTAGAGACCCCCGTTTTCCTAAAATATTATTTCAATATATCCTATGGCAGTACTTCGGAGCACTGCCACGCTATAACAAATTTCTGTCATGCTACGAGTACGAATTATATGAGATTTTTTTAAGCGAAGTTTCAGCACTCAAACAAAATTTGATGGAATGACGAAGGGATTCTTATTACTTTAGTTTCACAAATTTTTGACCTGATCAACAATAAGTAATTTTTTAAAGATGTAAAAATCATATTTGCAACATTTACATATACAGCGACATATTTAGTTATATCCTTGTTTAGAGATAAAAAGGCAAAGTCCTTTTCTCCCGACCTTGCATTTGGTTTTCACTTTTTGTATTTCTGGGTTTTCCTGAAGTTCTTAGATTAGCCACAGTTTTTTTTTTTGCTGATGAGCTAATTTATTGATAAAATTATGCAATTTTTGTAAAATCATTTCCACGCTACATAAGCTGAACCAGTTTTCATCCATGTTACCTGCTGTTATTCAATGTGTTTCCAATAAATACCGAGATTCCATCAACCACGTTAGAACAATTAAACAGTGCATCATTAAAAAGTTGTTTAATTTTCTAAAAAAAAATAAAAAAATAAAGACTTTTTGGACTACCCCGCTACACAAAATTGCAGCGTAAATTTTTGCCGCCAAACTGCATACCGAGCACAACTGGACTATTTATTTAAAACTATATATTTTTTTCTCTTAACCTCAAAATTACACGAAAAAAATAATTCACTAAAATTTCATTTACCTCTTTCTCCAATGCTGAATATTTTTCCGCCTTTCCCAGAGTTTTGTTTTAAAATGTTTGATATATCCAATTTACAAACTTTTGATTAAATGACATAAAGTGTTACTAGATAGTTTAAGAAACTAAGTTTCATACAAAAAATCTTTTACACAGCACCGCAAAAAAACTTTGTCAATGTTAAATTTATCACGATTTTGGCCATATGTGTCCTGCTGACATGCATGTCCGACCTTTCCAGTTTTTTTAGGACTTGAGATCAGCTTTTTAAACGGAATCTTAAGGATAGTGAAGCCTGTGATTACTACTCTTAGACAAATCGAACTTTTAGTTTAAAACCCTACTTCCCAACCCAAAAAGAACATTGCATATCTTTGCAAGATTAACAAGAAAATAAGTTCGACTCATAAATTTGCAGCACGTAAACAAGTGCAATATAGTTTGAATCACTCAAAAATAAATTGTGTTTTCATTTAAATGAGACCACACACATTTTTGCATGAGTTATATTTGCGTTCAAGTTAAAAACTAACATATTTACATGTTTGGAAACAATTTTATCTTTTTGATAATTCAGTTTATCTCATTTCTACACTAACAACACAATTGAGACATTTGCCGTCTTTAAGTGAGTTTTACAGCTCTAACTCACGCTCTATTCTCACGGGAATGCTCTGGATCATTGAGAGACTTGAGAAGCAGATGTCGTGAAATTTTCGCACACGTGAAATGTGATAGGCAGATGTCGCCGCTGTTTTTCATTTAACTCATACGGCGAAAGGCTAAGCAGTGACATCTATTTTTGAAAAAGTTGGTATATTAAAGGCCGCATTGCCAACCTTAAAATAAGTAATTAACAAATTATCTGGCTCACAAATTGAACCAGACTTCTATCTGGATTTATCTGGCTCAAATCGTTTTTGTTGCATTTACATGCACAATTATTTATCTGGCTCAGGATTTTGCCACCGGATGATAGCTATTATGTCTGTATATTAATTTGTGTGTTAGGTAGATTTTGTTTTTGTAAAGTTTCTTTTTCGTTGCGAATGAGAAGCTTTGTAGACTCGGGCTCAGTTTTACATATTTATGTTTGTTTTTTTAATGGTGTGTTCAATTTATACTTATTATTTAAGAATTCATGAGCTTAAAACCGGCTTATAATAATTGAATATTCAATCATTATGTTTTTCTAAGAGAAACTGAAGACAAAGGAAGAAACATTTATTTGCATATTGCGATGGTACCATTTCGAAAAGCGCCATGAAATCATCATCAGGAAATTTCGTAATGTTATCAGAGGTTTCACCGAGATTCGAACCGAGAATCACACGGTAAAACTGCAGTTGCCTTAACCACTAAACTATCCTTCTTGTATTTGTTTCCTTGCTTAATTCAATTTATCTCATTTTTACACTAACAACACAATTGAAATATTCTCTCTCTATTTTAATTTGTGTGTTATGTAGATTTTGTTTTTGTAAAGTTTCTTTTTCGTTGCTAATGAGAAGCCTTGTAAACTCGGGCTCAGTTTTACGTATTTATGTTTGTTTATTTAATGGTGTGTTCAATTTATTCTGATTATTAATTAAATATTCATGAGCTTAACACCGGCTTATAATAATTGAATATTCAATTATTATTCAATTATTCTGTTTTTCTAAGAGAAACTGAAGAGAAAGGAAGAAACATTTATTGGCATATTGGGATGGTACTATTTCGAAAACCACCACGCAATCATCATCAGGCAATTTCGTAATGTTATCAAAGGTTTCACCGAGATTATAACCGCGAATCACACGGTGAAACTGCAGTTGTCTTAACCCCTAGACTATCCTGCTTGTATTTGTTTCCTTTCATAATTCAGTTTCTCTCATTTCTGCACTAACTAAACAATTGAGATATTCTCTCTCTATTTTAATTTTTGTGTTATGTAGATTTTGTTTTTGTAAAGTTTCTTTTTCGTTGCGAATTAGAAGTTTTGTAAACTCGGGCTCAGTTTTACATATTTATGTTTGTTTGTTTAATGGTGTGCCCAATTTTTACTTATTATATAAGAATTCATGAGCTTAACCCCGGGTTATAAAAATTGAATATTCAATTAATATTCAATTATTATGTTTTCCTAAGAGAAACTGAAAAGAAAGAAAGCAACATTTACTGGCATATTGCGATGGTACCATTTCGAAAATCGCCACGTAATTATCATCAGGCAATTTTGTAATGTTATCAAAGGTTTCACCGAGGTTAGAACCGCGAATCACACGGTTAAACTGCAGTTGCCTTAACCACTAGGCTATCCTGCTGGTATTTGTTTCCTTGCTTAATTCAGTTTATCTCATTTCTACACTAACAACACAATTGAGACATTCTGTCTCTATATTAATTTGTGTGTTATTTAGATTTTATGTTTATAAATTTTTTTTTCGTTGTGAATGAGCAGCTTTGTAAACTCGGACTCAGTTTTACATATTTATGTTTCTCTCTTTTCAGTTTCAACATAATAATTGAATATCCAATTATTATAAGCCGGTGTTAAGCTCATGAATTCTTAAATAATAAGTATAAATTGAACACGCCAATAAACAAACAAACATATAAATTTTACTAAATTAATACGGATGGCTTTGAATAACTAATTAATTTGCATCTGTCCGTTTGATACATTTTTTGCTTGGAAATTGAAACATTCTTTCTAAGCTCGATCCAGCACTGCTATTTACTTCTTAGATCTCAAGCGTTGTTTCTATCCATTCGTTCAACGGCAGAACCATAACGTTTTTAACAAAAATGGAATTTTTTGTATGGAAAAATTCTGTGTTAGTATCGAAAGCCAGCCAGTATGTAGGCGTAACTAGAAAAATTTGAATTCACCCAACGTTCAAGAGTACTTGGAGAACAGTATTAAATACGAACTTGATAATTCAACAATTATCATAGGTTGGAGAATTAGTAGAGAATGATGTTGGATAACTGTTGAAGAATTACACACTGCAGGGAAAACAGTTAACCCAAAACAAAGCTAAAATGAAATGTTCCCTAAAACGGTCCAAACATTATTTGGCAATTATATTGATAGTTCACAATTTTTAGTTATAGTGAAATTTGTACAGTGACAGTGCAAATTTGAAATAATAATAATGAAATAATACACAAATTAATAAATATATCTAAATGTTTTTTAAATCCATTTACTTATGTATGTATTTACAAACTATATTTAAAAAATAATTAATAAATTTAATTTCTCATTTCTTAACCGCTATTAAACAACACCTCGATTGATTGATTCAATGGCCGATTGATCAAAACCCTCAAAACAAACCAATACAAAATATTTTAAATCTATAATCGTGAATACTGATGCATGTTAAAATAATAATAATAATAATAATAATATAATTTTAATAATAAATATAATAATAATTTTAATAAATAAATATATATTATTACAATAACTATTAAATAACATTATATACATATCTCAACTCAATAAACAGATTTCAGTACCGGTAAGAAGTTTTTCCTTTGTGTGACGTTATATTTCACGTTTATTCCTATATTATTACTAGCCTTTACCCGCGGCCCCGTCCGCGAGGAGAAAATAAAATATATGGGCTATTCACGTTAGCCTGCTTATCAAGATATCTGTTTAAAAATTATTTTTGTCAATGTATTTGATTTTTGTAAGAGAGTAAAAAAATAACTAAATCAGCTGATACACTGAAAGGCACGCTTACATGAATAGTACAATACAGTTTTTGCGAATTAAATAAATACATTTTGTTTTTAAGTTAAATTAATTGATATGACAGGGGGAAGGAATTACTATTCATAGAACAAAGGAGTGAAACTAAGATTACCTAAAACCAAAGAGAATTTTTTAGATGAAAGTAGTGTTGCTTTTTCGGGTATTTAGTTGGTTAAAATATTACAAAAAGTGAAATTATAGTTATTACAGTTCGTTACAGGATTCATTTAAAAAAATCGAGAATACATAGAACGAAAAAGCTGTGTTAGATATTAAAGATAAAACATACCGAATTTTAATTCCGAATAATTTGCAGCGAATCCATGGCCATAAAAGCTCATAATTTATAAAGGCATGTTTGCTGAACTACCGGTTTCGAAGAGTCCTTAAATGATCCCGGAAGGGTCCCAAAATGATACCAAAATAGTCCCGAATTTATCCCGACGGTATCCCGGACAAATCCGAAAACCATCCAAAAATGATCCCTGAGGAATCTCCAAATGATCCCGAAATATGCCCGAAATAACCCCGACGGGATCCCGAAAACTATACAGAAATGATACCGGAAGTATCCCCAAATGACCCCGGAATACTCCCGAAAAAGTCCCGAAATAAACCCGACGGGATCCCGGACGGATCCCGAAAACTATCAAGAAATGATGCCGGAAGGTTCCCAAAATGATCCCGATGTAGTCCCGAGAAAGTCCCGAAATGATCCTGACTGAATACAGGACAGATTCCGATAACCATCCAGAAATGATGCCGGAATGGTCCCCAAATGACCCCGACAAAGACCCGAAATTACTCTGAGGGGGTCCCGAAAACCATACAGTAATGATCCCGAAAAGGTCCCGAAATTACCCTGACGGAGTCCCGAAAACCATACAGTAATGATCACGGAAGGGTCCCGAAGAGATCCCGAAATAGTTCAGAAAAAGTCCCGAAATAAACCCGACGGGTTCCCGGACTGATCTCGAAGACCATCCAGAAATGATGCCTGAATGGTCCTCAAATGACCCCGAAATAGTCTAAAAAAATTCATGAAATGATTGATGGGATCCCGGACGGATACCGAAAACCATCCAGAAATTATGCCGGAAGAACCCCAAATGATCCCGAAAAAGTGCCGAAATAACCCTGAGGGGATCCCGAAAGCCATCCAGAAATGATACAGGAAGGATCCCCAAATGATCCCGGAATAGTGCCAAAAATGTTCCGAAATGACCCTGAGGGGATCCCGGAGAGATATTGAAATGATCTCAGAAGGGTCCCCAAATGATCTTGAAATAGTCCAGAAAAAGTCACGAAATGACCACGACGGGATTCCGTAAACCGTTCAGAAAGAATCCCTGAAGGATCCCCAAATGACCCCGGAATACTCCCGAAATAACACGGATGGGATCCCGGACGGATCCCAAAAACCATCTAGAAATGGTGCCGGAAGGTACCCCAAATGATACCGAAAAAGTCCTGAAATTACTCCGACGGGATCCCGGACGGATCCTGAAAATCATCTAGAAATGATGCCGATAGGGAACCAAATGATCCCGTATTAGTCGCGAAATAGTCCGAAATGACCCCGACAGGATTCCGGACGGATCCCAAAAACCATCTAGAAATGGTGCCGGAAGGTACCCCAAATGATACCGAAACAGTCCTGAAATGAAACCGACGGGATCCCGGACGGATCCCGAAAACCATCTAGAAATGATGCCGATAGGGAACCAAATGATCCCGTATTAGTCGCGAAATAGTCCGAAATGACCCCGACGGGCTCCCGGACGGATACCGAAAACCATCCAGAAATGATGCCGAAAGGGTCCCCAAATGATCCCGTATTAGTCGCGAAAAAGTTCCGAAATGGCCCCGACGGGATCCCGGACGGTTCCGGAAACAATCCAGAAATGATGCCGGAAGGGACCCAAAATGAGGCCGAAAAAGTCCCGTAATGATCCCGGAAACGATCAAGAATTTATCTCTCAAAGGTACGCAAATGATCCCGAAAATACCCTGACAGGATGCCGGACGGATCCCGAAACCCACCCAGAAATGATACCGAAATAGTCCCAAAATGATCCCGGAATAGTCCCGAAAAAGTCCCAAAATAACCCCGACTGGATCCCGGAATCCCGAACAATATACAGTAATGACCCCGGAAGATTCCCAAAAGGGTCCAGAAATATTCCCGAAAAAGTCCCGAAATTACCCCGACGGGATCACATTGGGGATTAATAACTAATTTCATTCAAACCCACTTACAGGTTCGAAAAATCAACCGATTGAAACAATGTGACCCAGAAATTTTCGTAATTGAATTCTGAAGATCGCTAGATTCTTAAAATTAGTTTGTTTATTAAACAATTTGTTGCAAAATAGCCTATTCTTTGCAGAAATTCATATTATAATACGTATTTATGCATCACTTTCGTGACATACAATTTTTGCTCAATACTTAAGAGATAGTAGGTATTGCTAATTGGCATTCGTTTTGCAAAATTAATTTGTTTAAACAATTTTTTAAAGAACATTTTACAAAATTGTTTTTTTTTCTAAATTTATTTTCTAATTAACTTTAAAAATCGGGCGATGTGAATCTCTTCAGAATTCAATTATAAAAATTTCTGTACAGAAATGATTAAAATCGGTTAATATTTATGATATGTAGGTGGTTTTGAAAAGTTCGTCCCCAATGTGTGGACCCGTTACGGATCCCGAAAACCATCCAGAAATGATCCCAGAAGGATCTCGATATGACCCTGACGGGATTACAAATAAGGTGAAGCTAATTATAAAAGCATGTTAATAAGGCAGCAGGCGGGTTGAAGCGAATGAAGAGTTAGAAACAAACATACTGATAAAGCTAATAAAAGCGTTCTAATACAAACAATTGAAGGAGGGAGGAAGGCGGGAGGAGACGGAGAACACCAATGATCGTCTTTCCAAAATTGTTGAGATCTCGATCTGTATGAGCCAGATACCAAAAATTATTGATTTAGGAGAAAATTTACATTGAGTTATAACAATTTATAGATTTTGCAACAATGGGGGGAGGGGGGGGGGGGGGGGGGAGGGCGAGGGTATCACTGCTCACTTTGTAAGCCATAGACTTATATGACCCATTGAGTTTGCAATATTGGTGAAGGTCAGTATACGTAAAGTTATAATGTGTAAAAATTGTTAAAAAGTAATTATGCCAAGGGGTCGTGGGACCGCCGCCCCTTTCCATGTTCGGAAAAAATTTCGCCAGTAGAATATTGTCTCTGTCCCAAATTTCATCAAAAGACGAAAAAATATGATAATTAAATTATAACTGTTCCTAGGGGGCGGCGACTTCCCCCATTTTCAAACACATATAGCTAGTAGATCCTTCTAGACTATTGGCTATATGTGTGCCAAATTTCACCAAATCCGCCCAGCCGTTCTTGCGTGATTGAGTCACAAAAACAAACGTCTTTGTGTGTCCAGACTTTCCCATTTATAATAGGACTCAAAAAGAAACAGCTGTTAAAGATAAACAATGCATTTCTTCAGTTTCTTAGTAGTTTTTCTTTTCCATTATTTTTTTGAGTCATAAACCACCTTTTCATTGCCCGGGTCACATATATATATTAGATGTTCCACTTTTACTAAACATTTTTATTTTATTCCGTTTTGCAATTGGCCTATCGAATTAACAATTTACATAACAATAAAATTCGTTTAATACATTGTCTGTATAAATGCTCAAACGCATACGAGATTGTGAGGAACCGCCAATGTAAAATAATCTCGCGCAAATGATAAGAAGTATGTATTGTAATTGATTGTAATATCTTATAAACAAATTGAATTTAGAATTCTTACAAAATCCGATTTTGATAGTGCAGCTTAGTTGATGAAGAGAACAGAGGATTTAAATCTCTTAGTGCACGAGCAATAGGCGCATTGCTAGCATATTGTGTTCTAAAGTTTTCCAAATAAAAAGGGTAGAAATTACGAAGATTTCTCTGACGAATATTAAAACTAATCCGCTCAAGTAACACTGGGCAATCAATAATGCCATCAATAACGTTGAAAGCAAAGGAAAGCGAGAGAACTTTCCTTCGTTTTTCCAGCGAATCCAAATTAATTAGCTAACTCCGATAATCGTAAGGCGGGACAGGCTCCTCAAACCTTAAGGGACGTAGAGCGTGTTTTAGAAAGACCTTTTGAACTCGTTCAATTCTACTTATCGAGAGTTGATCATATGGTCTCCAAATGAAAACAGCATACTCTAAGTGTGATCGAACAAGAGAGGTAAATAGTTGCTTAAGCGTATAGGGATCAGAAAACTCCCTGGAGTTTGAACGAATGAAGCCGAGAACGTAAACGATTTTGAGAGTATTAATTTTATTTGGCCGTTGAAAGTAAGCTTAACATCAAATACCACTCCCAAGCCCTTAAACTCTGCTACATTTTGCAGCACATCATTAGCAATCCGATACGATGTATCGAGGATGCTTAGACGCATGCAATATGTCAAAAGAAAACATTTCTTTATGTTAAGGGAGAGGCGTGACTTCTCACACCATCTATGAAGATTATCCAAATCGGTCTGCAGATGAAAGGCATCTGATGTGTCGCGAACATTCGAAAAAATTTTTAAATCGTCAGCATAGAGCAAAAATTTTGAGTGCGAAAAGCATTCACTAATGTCATTAATAAAAAGGAGCGGACCTAGAATGCTTCCTTGAGGAACGCCTGAAGTGGTAACAAAAGGGTTCGAGAGTGCACCATCAATGGTATCTACGCAACTTCTGCCGGTTAGGTATGATTTGAGCCATAGTAAAAAAGATGAATGGAATCCAAGGCATACCAATTTATGTAATAGAATCGTATGATAGACTTTATCAAACGCCTTTGAAAAATCTGTGTAAATGCAACCAACCTGGAGTCCTGACGAAAACGAAGAAATACAGAATTCGGTAAAGACCGCTAAATTAGAGGTCGTTGAACGACCCTGCACAAATTCATGTTGATTGGGATTTATCATAGCCTTGACAGTAAAGTATATTTTTTCTTTAACAATCCATTGAAACAACTTCGAGATGCTTGAGAGCTTGGATATTGGCCGATAGTTTCGAACTTCGCTTTTTCTCCCACTTTTGAAAAGAGGTGTGATTGTAGCTAGTTTCCAATCGTTCAAAAACGTCCCTGAAGAAAAGGATTTATTAAATATAATCTCCAATGGAGTAATTAATGCTGGACAGTTTTTGAGAAAAATCCATCCCAATCTGTCTGAGAAGAAGACTTGAGAAAAACTAAACCCTCCGTAATATCGTTAACGGTAATTTGAAGCGCACTGAAATTAAGAAATGACGGAATATCGCCAGAGAAATCAGGAGACTCTCCAACATCAGATACGTAATTTGACCTAAAAAAGTCAGCAAACAGATTTTCTGCTTCACATGGGGTACCGGCGAAGTTATTATCGTACTCAACCGACGTGGGAATGCTTGAGGCCGCCTTTTTGGATTTCACGGAGTTCTACAATTTCTTCGGATTAGATTTAATATTTCTCTCCATACTACTGAAATAGTTTTTGTACAGCTTGTTATTCAGAGACTTGAGTTTCTTCTGAAAATGGCGGTATTTAACAAAATATGCTGAGATACGAAATGCCTTATACTTCTTAAGAAACTTGTTTTTAAGATTTTTTAATCGTTTCAGGCACGTGTTACCTCAGGGTGATTTTTAACATCGCTTCCTCTTTAAAGATATATTATTGAGACAAAATTTATTCATTATTAGTTTGAACTTAAAGAAACAATTGTTAACGTCAAGGCCAGAGAGTAGATCCCCGCGCAGTCGAATTCTAGAAGAGAATTGTTTAAACTTAGATAATCACAAGAGATGAAATTAAAAGCTAATGTATCAGTATGAGATAACGGTAAAAATTCGTAAAAAAGTATCTTAATTTCTAAAGCGGCATGATGAATACTTTCATTTTATATAGGAGACACACACTTAGATACGACAGAATTAACATTCTCGGAAACAAAGATAAGATCTAAGAGTTTATTAAGTTGATTAAAAATTCCATCAATTTGCTTAAAATTTATACTCATGGTGAGTAATTATGTTGTTAGCTAAAAGGCTTGAATTTGCAGAATCACCATACCAGATAATATTGCTAAAATTAAAATCGCCCAAAACGCATAAGTGATTGTCGCCCAAATTTTCAAAAGCTAGACTAGTCACATTATCCACATGCGCTTTATATAAATCAACGTTACTCCCTGAGGCAATCAGATTAGGTTAAGGTTAGGTGGTAGCTGCCCTGATAAGGATAGCTCACTTCGACAACACGAAGATCCGTTGTGATACCACATACACCAAAAATAACGGTGACTTAGATCTAGCTACTTAGAGAATCATTGAGTAGCAACGATAAAGCTCCGAATGATTCCGATCTCAACTTAGGATAAATCCTCGGGAGATTCAAGTGAATAGCGACCGAAGTACTTTCGCCTAGTTCTGGCAAAAGCTGGGCAATCAAGCATAAAGTGATTTGGTGATTCCACCTCATCGTCCTCCATACAGCTGCAGCAGGATGGAGTTTCCAGTATATTGAGACGTACCGCATGTATACCCATGGGACAGTGCTCTGTCAAAACCCCAATGACCATTGATAGGTGAGCCTTGGTGAACCCAATTATTTCAGCAGACCTCCTGCCATCTAATTTCGGCCAGAAAGATCTTGCTACCCTGCAACGTTTGCGGTGTGACTCAAGGCCCAGCTATGGAGGAGCAATCCACAGGTGGCCAGCGTAATCCCGAAATCCCTACAGCCATCTTCATCCGGTTCAATTGTACCGATGCGGGCTAAGAGATCCGCTTGAAAGTTACCCGGGATATCACTATGGCCCGTGACCCAGATAATCTTAATTGTAAAATAATTCGATGCAATCGCAAGCGAGGTCAGGCACTCCCGACCACCCTCGATCCCACTGTAGTTGAGCTCAAGGCCTTGATAGCCGCTTGGCTATCAGGGTAGATGTTAAATTCCCTAACCTTAGTTGCACTGGATAGTATTCCATCCACCGCATCCTTAATCGCAGAACTTCCGCTTGGAATACACTGCGGTGATCAGCCAACTTAAACTTGCGGCTTACATTTAGCCCTTGACAAAAGACCCCCCCCCCCCAACCTTTCCGTCCAACTTCGACCCATCCGTGAACAAGTTAACCGGTCCCATGCCCCAGATAATTCCTCTTCCCCACTCCTCCCTCGGGGGAACGACTGGGGTGAAGGTTGCATAGGGAGACGTCATCCGCATACAATAGGCCGTCCTGTCGGGGATAAAATTGAAATTAGTAAGAAGGCTAGAGTGTCCGAAGTCAGAAAGCCCATAACCCATATCACGAAGCCTGACCAACGATCGGGCCGTGGCTGCCTTTCTCACAATATCTACTGGATGTATGTTCAGCATGATATTCAGTGTCAAGGTAGGTGTTGTTCTCAGAGCGCCACTGATACCAATCAGCGCCGTCCGTTGCACTGACACTAACATTTTGGAGGTGCTCGCCGTGTCCAGGGCTTTCCACCAGACCAGCACCCCATATAGCAGAATCGGTTTGACGACCATCTCATAAAG